>NC_090023.1:262309381-262326881 GCF_037176765.1 Anolis sagrei | reverse complement strand
TAAAACTCATAAGCAAATAATAAAACATCAAGCAAAACAATAAAACTCTAAAAAACAATGACACCATGACGCATTTAAAAACCTAAAGGCCGGGCCAAGGGTAATGGATAAAATTTAAAAGTGCTGAACTTGACATGAGGTATGTAGAGGTTTTTGGAGGTAGGTGCAATGTGCGGACAATCCTAGTCTCTAATAAAGTGCATTTGGGACATGATGCCGGGAGTTTCCTAGTCTGGAAAGGCACACTGGAACAGCCAGGTCTTCAGGCTCTTCCTAAAGATTGCCAACGTTGGGGCTTGTCTGATGTCCTGGGGAGAGAGTCGGGGGGCCACCACAGAGAAGGCCCTGTCCCTCGTCCCCACCAAATGCGCTTGCGACGCAGGTGGGATCGTGAGCAGGGCCTCTCCAGATCGTGTGGGTTCATATATGGAGATGCAGTCACGCAGGTAGGCGGGTCCCAAACCGTTTATGGCTTTGTAGGTAAGCACCTGCACCTTGAATTGGGATCGGAAGATGAACGGTAGCAATGGAGCTCCTTAAACAGTGCCAATCTGAGTGTGGTTTCTGTGGTTTGCTAGGTCTCCTGTGGCATTAGTTGAAGGCTTCCTTTCCTCAGGTCCTGACGATGTTAATGGTTCCCTGATTATTGAAGGTAAAGTGTTTGGTGATGGAAAGGGCAGGCTCTTACTTACCCATGCAGTGGCCTTGTAATGCAGTCTCCATTTATGTTACAAGAGAGGGAGAGAAGATGCCTGTTTTTCTTGCATGAAAATTTAAAATGATAGGAAATGAGAAGCGGAGCCTCCCTCTCTCCTCGTAGGTCCAGAAATGGGTCCGATCAAAAGATGCTATTTATCGCTAATCTAATTGCCAAGCCATGATCAAAGGAAACAAAAAAATGGGATAGGAGTTGCCAACAGGAAAATTCATTTGAAAAGGGCTTTGTGAAAGATGCTTACTTCTGAGTAAACCTTGCAAAGCCAATTTCAACAAGCTTTATGGAAATATGGAGTGGAACCCTATGGTTAGATATCTTGAAGGAAAAAAAGTGTTCAAGAGAATAGAAAGATCCTCTAAAATAAATGGAATTATTTGGAAGGAGATGGAGGAAAGGATATATAACAGTGGTTCTCAACCTGTGGGTCCCCAGATGTTTTTGGCCTTCAACTCCTAGAAATCCTAACAGCTGGTAAACTGACTGGGATTCCTGGGAGTTGTAGGCCAAAAACATCTGGGGACCCCAGGTTGAGAACCACTGACATATAACCAATGAGGAATACACCATAGAACAGTGGTTCTCAACCTGGGATCCCCAGATGTTTTTGATCTTCAACTCCCAGAAACCCTAACAGCTGGTAAACTGACTGGGATTTCTGGGAGTTGTAGGCCAAAAACATCTGGGGACCCCAGGTTGAGAACCACTGCCATAGAAGTAGTTCTCAAACTTTGCTCCTTTATTGTTTTGGACTACAACTCTTGGGAGTCCTAGTCATCTTGACTAACAGTGAGGGATTCTGTGAACCAAGATCCAAAACATCTGAAGGAACATAAAATTGAGAAACACCATATTAGACTCAGTTGTTGTGGGTTTTTTCGGGCTATATGGCCATGTTCTAGAGGCATTTCTCCTGACGTTTCGCCTGCATCTATGGCAAGCATCCTCAGAGGGTGAGGTCACACCATATTAGAGTTGTCCAAACATGGTGTGAAGAAGGCGAATGGAGGAGTATGAGAGATGCTAAAGCCAAAGCTAAGTTAGAAATCATATGAATTCAGGCCTCAAGGACAAGATGAATGACATTGCTGAAGGAACATTATTTCAACTTATTATTAGAGGCTGTAGCTATTGAGGATTCCTGGAAAACAAGTGAGATGTTAGATTGGAGGAGGACAAATGTTGTTCCCATCTTCAGGAAAGGGGAGAAAGGTGGGTTGAGCAAGCTACTGAGTCGTCATCTTGATGTCAGTTATGGAATAGATTATGAAACAAATCCATTTGCTCATATCTAGAAAAATGAGGCACTGAACACCCCCACCTCACCCGCTGCATGACTCATGTCACATTTGGAGTCCTGTGCCCAGTTCTGGAGCGCCATTTTAGGAAGGACATTGACAAATTAAGAGCACATTCAAAGATGAGCAGCTGAGATAGTCAGATGTCTGGTAAGCAGGTGCTCAGTGGAGTGCTTGAAGGAGCTGGGTGCGTTTAGCCGGGGAAGGGGACACCAGGACCTGAATTACAACCAGTCAGAAGAAACATAGACCAGGAGAATCAGAGAGTGGGAAGGGATCCCAAGAGTTTGTTCGTCCAACACACAACTAAAGCACTGCAGAAAGATTCCCATCCAACCTCTATTTCAAGACTTCCAAAGCCGGAGAGTTCACCATGATGTGAGGGGGTCTGATCCACTGCCAAAGAGCTTTTACCAGTAGGAAGTTCTTCCTAATGCCCTTTCTTGTTAATTGAATCTATCAGTTTGTGGTCTAGTCTTTGTGGCATCAGGAAACAAGCTTCCTTCCTCCTCAAAATGACATTTTTTCAAATGGTGAAACAATGGCTATCACGTCTCCCCTTAACCTGCTCTTCCCCAAGATTATCATACCTTCTTATAATGTCCCTCAAATAAGGTGTCCAGACCTTAAACCCTCTTGGTTTCCCTCCATTGATGTATTCTAGTCTCTTTAAGAGTCTTTCTTTAAACAACCCCCCCCCCCCCCCGTGGTGCAGTGGGTTAAACTGCTGAGCTGCTGAACTTGCTGACTGAAAGGTTGGTGGTTCGAACCCAGGGAGTGGGGTGAGCAGCACCAGCTTCTGCCAACCTAGCAGTTCAAAAACATGCAAATGTGAGTAGATCAATAGGTTCCGCTTCTGCAGGAAGGTAACAGTGTGCCTTGCAGCCATGCTGGCCACATGACCTAGGAGGCATCTCCAAACAATGCCGGCTCTTCAGAAATGGAGATGAGCATCATCCCCCAGAGTTAGACACGATTAGACTTAATGTCAGAGGAAAACCTTTACCTTTCTTTCTTTGAGTAGTGGCATAGATGTAATGTGAATGTTCTCGATTGCGTCAAAGGTTTGTCTTTTGTAAATTTGGTTATTTGTGGACTATGACTAAAATGGTCTGTCTAGAAATTTCTAGTCTAGATCTTTCAGTGCAGCACTATGGCTGACTTCCACTTAGACTTAATGTCAGATGTTAACCATGGAATGTTAACCATGGAATCTCATTGGAAGATCTAGAGAAGGGTTCTCCCAAGAAAGAGAAATTGTCGAAGGCTTTCATGGCCGGAATCACTAGGTTGTTGTAGGTTTTTTTGGGCTATATGGCCATGTTCTGGAGGCATCCTTTCCTGAAGTTTTGCTTGCATCTATGGCAAGCATCCTCAGAGGTAGTGAGGTCTACCTCTGACCTCAGAGGTAGTGAAGTCTACTTCTGACCTCAGAGGTAGTGAGGTCTACTTCTGAGGATTTTTTTTTGTTGTGTCAGGAGTGACTTGAGAAACTGAAAGTCGCTTCTGGTGTGAGAGAATTGGCCATCTGCAAGGACGTTGCCCAGGGGACACCCGGATGATTTGATGTTTTTTTCATCCTTGTGGGAGGCTTCTCTCATGTCCCCGCATGAGGAGCTGGAGTTGATAGAGGGAGCTCATCTGCCTCTCCCTGGATTCGAACCTGTGACCTGTTGGTCTTCAGTCCTGCCGGCACAGGGGTTTAACCCACTGCGCCACTGGGGACTCCACCTCTGAAGATGCTTGCCATAGATGCAGGCGAAACATCAGGAGATAATGCCTCCAAAATGTGGCCATATAGCCTGATAAAACCTACAACAACCCAGAAAGAGAAATTGTTGTTGGTTTTTCCCCCCACAGCTTTTTTTCACTTTGGTGGCACTCCTGTGCCATTCGCCACAGGAAAGTTGGAGGGCTGACTGTACTGCAAGCCCTGAAAGCATCACTTTTTAGGGGGGTATAAGTCCTGGAGTCACGCCGTCTGCAGGGCCAATATCCATGGTGTTTCAGGGGTCCTGGAAATGGAAGTCAGTAGACTGCTTATTTATCCTCTGGTTTAGCTTGCAAAGATGTAGGGCAAATTCCATTATCTCTGAATAGTCTTTGCAAATGACTGAATTGGTCTTGGATTATGTGTATGACTGCCTGCCAACATTGCCTCACAATGTGGCCAAGCTGCATCTGAGCATGGTCAAGGTGGCAACGTTAGTCATGTGGAAGAACGCACAAACTAGGAGAGGCTGCGACGGTTTGCTTCTGCCACCTCTTCGCTTCTCTCCCTTTGCTAAGTGCATTGATGCAAATTACCTTTCCACTTTGAGCCCAGTTTGCAGCAACTGGTGTAAAGTGAGCACAAAAAGGGAAAATGGGGATAAAGAGAATGAAACAGCGGTTGAAAAGGTAGGAGAACAGAGGATTAATTGGTACTGTTCCAGGCAGCTGGGAAATATGTTGTACATGTGTTTTCAATTCAGGTGTTGATTTATGGCAATTTCATGAATTCCACAGGGCCCTTTTAGACAAAGAATGCTCACAGGTGGTTTGCCATTGTTTTCCTCTGAAATATAATCCACAACACCTGACACTCCTTTGTGGTCCCCCATCCAAATTTTGACCCCTTTTAACTTCCAAGATCAGACAAGATCTACGGCCTTCAGGATATCTGGGCTCCGATTATCCACCATTAAGTGTCAGGCAACCCAAAACCCAAAGGCAGGTGCGTGCATGTGCGCTTGTACGAGAAGTAGCACAAGGAAATTCTACATAATCAAAGCCATGTTTACATCCCTGGCACCGCGAGCGGCGTGACAGGAAGAACAGGGCGGAGAGCCAGGGAACAACAAAAGAGACGATCAGAGTTTGTGCATAGTAGAGAGAGAGATCAAGAACTGAAGGCGAGGGAGGGAGGCGGGATAGCTGAGGGTAGGAGTTGCGCTATTGCGCCATGCACAGCTGAGCATTCCCCTTCTCCCCAATGAGGGGCTTTTCTATTCCCCTCTTTGTCAGGCCTTTGGCTCCTGTTGCTTTGGCAAACCAGCAAAACAAACCCTCCTCCGGGTGGGATGGTGCCCTCTCCAAAGCCTCTTTGCAAAGGCCTCCCTGGCAGCTCCCTCCCTATCATTTCCCCACACATCATGCTGCTCAACCTCCTAATCACGGGGGAGTGGGCACAGCCCGTTCTGCCACTCCACAGCTCTTTAGCATTTTGTACTTTGTCCTCACACTGCATCTCTGCCACAATGTTAGGAATCTGGTTTCTCCTCGCAATCAGCCCCACGGGATCCTTTGTGCGGCTATAGCGCGTGTGCCATGTTGTTCCCCTTTGTCGCTTGTGGCCTGTTGTGTAGGAAATGACCTGTTTGCTTGAGATGTGGAGACATTTGGAACGTCTCTCTATGTTCTGCCTTTTCCTAGTTTCTAGGAAAAGGCAAATTCTTGATGAGATGGAGGAATTAAGCACACATAAGAAACCCTCTACAGGTGTGCAAACACAGAACGATGCTATATTCACTACTTACTTACTTACTTATGCGATCCCTCATTGTCCGAGTAGGATTGTCTTCCAAGATTGGTGTACTGGTGGTGGGTCCGTAGGTGACTGTGGAGCCCTATTCTTGATCAGCATCTTCTCCCGCAGTGAGGGCATTGGTTTCCAGGTGGAAGGTGGTCCCGGTCTGGGTTGGCTTGATGTGCCTTCCTCTTGGTACATTTCTCTCTTTTGCTCTCCATTCATGCCTCTTCAAATTCTACAGCACTGCTGGTCACAGCTGACTTCCAGCTGGAGCGCTCAAGGGCCAGGTCTTCTGAGTTCTGTGTCTATGCCAGAATTTTTAAGGCTGGCTTTGAACCCATCTTTAAATCTCTTTTCCTGTCCACCAACATTCCATTTTCCATCCCTGAGTTCAGATTAGAGTAACTGCTTTGGGAGATGGTGGTCAGGCATCTGGACAACGTGGCCAGTCCAGTGGAGTTGATGGTGGATGACCATCGCGTCAATGCTGGTGGTCTTTTCACATATCTACTAGGTCAGTCCTCATCAGAAATCCTGTTGTTAGGGATGCACGAAAAAAGTTAGATAAAAACAAGGGTAAACTCTTATTCTTATAGACGACAGCAGAGAGAATTTGCTATGCAAGGCTATGGAAAAAGAAGGAAATCCCTGAAGAAGAAGAGTGGCTGATAAAAAATCTTAGAAATAAGAAATATGGATACTTTTGGAGATTCATACCTGATCTCCAAAAGTAAGAGGAACCCAATGAAAAAGACGAACTGGAGCCAAGTTACTGAATACTAAAAACAAGGTAATAGGAAGATACTGATATGAAGAAGAATAGAAGTTACACTCGAAAAGAGCACTAGAGAAGATGGGGAGAACTAAACAAGAAGAAGATATAAAGAAGGAAAAGGCCGAAACCTCAAGGAAGAGGACCGGAAGCCAAGACCAGATAAAACTATATTTTCTTTCTCCTCGTCGTCTTTTTTTACTTTTCATTTTCTCTTTTCTCTTTCTTTCTTTCTTTTCTTTCTTTCTTTTTCTTTCTTTCTTTTGTTTTTGGTTTTTCCTAGTGTTATTTTATATGGAAATTTTCAATAAAGCATGATTTTAAAAAGGGATATGGACCAAGAGGGACGTGGACCAGCTGGAACACGTCTAGAGAAGGGCAACTAAAATGATCCACGAAGACGGAGAGGGGGTATGTTGTTTAAATATTTGAAAGGATGTCACACTGAGGAGAAAACAAGCTTGCTTTCTGCTTCTCTAGAGACTAGGAGAGACTGGGGGGTTTTAAGCAGAGGCTGGATGGCAATCTGTTGGAAGGGCTTTGAGAGAACAAGCCCTATGAGGAGTGGCTTAAAGAGCTGGCCATGTTTAGCCTGCAGAAGAGAAGACTGAGAGGAGACATGATAGCCATGTATAAATATGTGAGGGAAAGTCATAGGGAGGGAGCAAGCTTGTTTTCTGTTGCCCTGGAGACTAGGACATGGAGCAATGGCTTCAAACTACAGGAAAGGAGATTCCACCTGAACATTAGGAAGAACTTTCTGACTGTAAGGGGAGCTGTTCAGCAGTGGAACTCTCTGTCCCAAAGTGTGGTGGAGGCTCCTTCTATGGAGGCTTTTAAACAGAGGCTGGATGGCTATATGTTGGGGGAGCTTTGAATGTGATTTTCCTGCTTCTTGGCAGGGGGTTGGATTGGATGGCCCACGAGGTCTCTTCCAACTATATGATTCTATTATTATGCTTTCCTGCATGGCATGGGTTAAACTAGATGAGTCTTGTGGTCTATGATTCTTAGATTTCAAAAATGAAAGATGGGGAACATGGGATGAAATGCTAGACTATGGTTAGACAGAAAGGTTAATGAGGAAGAACATCCAAACTTGTTTACTTCTGTCCAAGTTTACTGTTCCCCTCTCTGTCCTTTCTCCATGCTAAGTGAACTTGAAATCCATTTGCAGCAACTCAATTAAGCTGAGGACAAAAGAGGAGGTGGAAAGAGAAAGTATTCATTAGGACAGTCCTTGCTAAATAGAGACAGTTGGAGGGTAGGCACTCAGATAATTTCTGGTCTCCTTTGTGCAGCTTGCCAGCATATTTTTCTCTGCTCTCCCTGCGTGCATAACCTTTCCTTCTCACAGAGGGTATAGAAAAACACACATTCTTGCTTCCATTGATTACTTCTTCCTCTTTTTAGCATCCCCTACGGAACAGAGGGACCAGTTATGCTGACTCCCTCTCCCTGTTGCCAAAGCTTTCTGCTCAGTCTGTCATTTTCCCCTTCTGCCAGAGCATTTGCGTAAGGATGCTCAGTTCAATTGCCACTGGACCCATGGAGGACGTGACTTTTACTCCTCGTAAGAATTTGGCTGAAGCTTTGTTTTATGTCCTGCCAGTTGGGTTTGTGCCATCGAGTTTTGGAAGAAATGCAGTTATTGGACTGCAGCTCCCCAAATTCTTCCACTCGCTAAAGGTTTCCGTGAGTTGTAGCACCAAAAGTAACATTTCCAAGTTCTGCTCAGTATGGTGGCTAGGGACCTTATTCATAGCTGTGGCACAAGAGGCTGCATCAATAGAAGTATAATATCTCTATTGAGATATGCTTTGGTCAGACCTCACCAGGAATATTGTGCCCAGATTTGGGCATCTCAGTTCAAGAAGGATATTGCCAAAGCTAGAACATGTCCAGAGAAGAGTGACCAAGCCCCTTGAGGATGCTGGCAATGTTTAGCTTAGAGAAAAGAAGACCGAGAAGGGACATGATAGCCACTTTCAAATATTTGAAAGGATGTCACATTGAGGAGAGACCAGGCTTGTTTTCAGCTGCTCCAAGCACTCAAAACTATAGGAAAAAATATTACACCTAAAAGGCATTGCCCTCAGTGGTGCAATGGGTTAAACCCTTGTGCCAGCAGAAATGCTGACCGACTCCAATAGCTACCAAAATTCACTAGTTTCAGATTGGACCTTGGAAATCTTTGAATTACAACTTTCAGAATCTTCCAACCAGAGAGAACAAGATAAAATAGGAGTCCCTGGTAGTGCAATGGGTTAAATCCTTGTGTCAGCAGGACTTGCTGACCGATAGGTCACTGGTTCGAATTGGGAGAGAGGGTTGAGCTCCCTCTGTCAGCTCCAGCTCACCATGTGGGGACATGAGAGCAGCCTTTCACAAGGATGGTAAAACTTCAAACATCTGGGCGTCCCCTGGGCAACGTCCTTGCAGGCGACCAATTCTCTCAAATCAGAAGTGACTTGTAGTTTCTCAAGTTGCTCCTTACACAAAAAATAAACAAACAAACACCCCCTCCCCACAAAAAAAATATGGGAAAGCTTCCTGACGGTAAGAGCTGTTCATGAGTGGAATATGCTGCCTTCGAATGTGTTGAAGACTCTTTCTAAGAAGGTTGTCAACAGAGTCTGGATGACCATCTATCAGGACTATTTTGCTGGTGCATTCCTGCATGCTAGGATGTGATAGGATTGGATTGCCCTCTTCTATGAGTCTATGGAGGCATTGTGTCATCCTTCCCTTTTCCAATTTATGGTGAACCTAAGATGAACCTATCAAAGGTTTTTCTTGGTGAGATTGGTTCAGAATTGGTTTGCCATCTCTTCCTTCTAATGTTGAGAGTGTGTGCCTTGCCCAAGGTCACCCAATGGGTTGCCATTACTGAGTAGGGTCTCTGTAGTTCAACGCTCAAACCGCCTCTCCATTCTTCTGGTGCAGAAATAGTTCATAAGATGAAGTTCTCCTTTGGTGCAAGAAATTGTTCGAGGCTCTTTTGCCTTCTCTCAGACCAGATGGCCACCTTATTCCTGGAGGAACTGGTGGTTTCCTAGTTCATTCCCTGCCATTCTATGAAAGGATATCTTGGGGCAGCCAAATGACATGGGTTCTGCACCTCCTTGTCAACAACAACAGGGCAAATGCGGGAAGGAGCCACATCATATAGTTTTCCCACTAACTTGAGAGAGATCTTCCGAGAGCTTCCTGCCACAGCCAAACGTCTCCCATCCTGCTGCCCCGAACATATGATTTGGGTTCTCGGAGAAGACAGAACAGGACTTGAAGAGCATTCAAGATTTCATTAATGGGGCCATCTGTTCGGATGACTGTACCTAGAGGCTGAAATGCAAACCTTCCATGGAAGAGCTTTCAGACTTTCCCTGCAGTTAAAGAAGTCGTGGTTGATTCACCGTCTGGGGTTTAAAGAGCTGGCCAAGCAATGCAATATGATAAATTTGGAGAGGATCAAAAATCAGAAGAAGAAGAAAAAGCATTATTTTGATATATCTAGATTGATGTAGCTAGATTGTTCTTTCCAGTTTTGTACTGGAGATCCAGACACATTTTCTTTGTTCCAGATTTCTTTGAGCGAGCTCCCAGGCCCCTTCTACACTGCCATTTATAATCCAGATTATCCACTTTGAACTGGATTATATGGCAGTGTGGACTCATATAATCCAGTTCAAAGCAGATAATGTGGATTATTTGCTTTGATAATTTGGATCATATGGGAGTGTAGAAGGGGCCTTAAAGTGCAGGTATGGGCAAACTTGGGCCCTCCAGGTGTTTTGGACTTCAACTCCCACAATTCCTAACAGCCTACCGGCTGTTAGGAATTGTGGGAGTTGAAGTCCAAAACACCTGGAGGACCCAAGTTTGCAAAAGCCTGATCTACACTGTCGAATTAATGGAATTTGAGACCACTTTAGTTGCTATGGTTCATTGTTATGGAATCATGGAAGCTGTATTTTTGCAAGGTTTACTCTGCCAAAGAGTGCTGGTGCCTCACCAAACTACAACTCTAGGATTGCATAGCATTGAGCCGTGGCAATCAAAGTGATGTCAAACTGCATTAATTCTGCAGTGTAGATGCCCACACAGTTACGATTAAGAGTTCCTAGATGTGATACAAATGGAGATGCTTTGGAACAAACATATTTTTATTTATATCAGCTTTCAGAAAAAAAATTACAATGAAATATGTATAGTTTAAAAGATGCAAAATTAAGATCAAACTGGGATTAAATAACACCAGAATTAAAACCATGTGATAATTTTAAAGCAAAGACCAAAAATTATAGCGCCTTAAACAGCTATGTTCTTGTGAAAAAGCAATTTCCAAAGGCGTGCTGAAAAAGAAAGCGCCAGAAGGTATTTAAAAAAAAATAATAGGCATGCATATTAAACATAAGCATAACTGATCTTTTTTTGAAAAAGTGCTCTTGCATTAATCAGGGTGGCTTTTAATAATATATTCATGCTCACATTTGCTTAGAAGTTGATTTTTTTTGCAACCTAAATGTGTAAAAGTTTGCAGCCCTTGGCATATTTTTTAAAAAGGTTTAATTGATTTAATATAGCAGATCTAAATTTAAGTCTTATCATCAGGCTCATTGAAACCTATATGTCCCCAATTCCTGTCCGGAGGAAAGGAAAACAGGACTTTTGCAATCTTAGCAGCACACCTTGGAAAAATTGCTGTTATGGGCTGTAGATACTTGCCTTGTGCAATCTGGGTAAACCTTGACTTGTTTCATGTCCCGGCTTTTGTTGGGGTCCCTGATCAGTTTTTTTGGGAGCCTCCCAAAATCAGGAGGGCAAATATCTGTTTTTGCTCTGGGTTGCTGAAAGATCAGTTTTCTATCGGCCCATTGTGAGGAGGAAGGGGCTTCCCAGCTCATCTTCCCATCAATTTACGCATTTAAACTGTTTCTTACTCTAGAGGCGAGGCACTCAACTGCAGGCAGACATGTACTTTAAAGAGACTTCTTACTTGTATCTACTCTAGAGGAGAGGCACTTAGCTGCAGGCAGGCATGTGTTTTAAGGAGACTTCTTACCTGTATCTACTCTAGAGGAGAGGCACTCAGCTGCAGGCAGGCGTGTGCTTTAAGGAGACTTCTTACCTGTATCTACTCTAGAGGAGAGGCACTTAGCTGCAGGCAGGCATGTGTTTTATGGAGACTTCTTACCTGTATCTACTCTAGAGGAGAGGCACTCAGCTGCAGGCAGACGTGTGCTTTAAGGAGACTTCTTACTTGTATCTACTCTAGAGGAGAGGCACTTAGCTGCAGGCAGGCATATGTTTTATGGAGACTTCTTACCTGTATCTACTCTAGAGGAGAGGCATTCAGCTGCAGGCAGGCACATGCTTTAAGGAGGCTTCTTACCTGTATCTACTCTAGAGGAGAGGCACTCAGCTGCAGGCAGGCGTGTGCTTTAAGGAGACTTCTTACCTGTATCTACTCTAGAGGAGAGGCACTTAGCTGCAGGCAGGCATGTGTTTTATGGAGACTTCTTATCTGTTTCTTACTCTAGAGGCGAGGCACTCAACTGCAGGCAGACATGTACTTTAAAGAGACTTCTTACTTGTATCTACTCTAGAGGAGAGGCACTTAGCTGCAGGCAGGCATGTGTTTTAAGGAGACTTCTTACCTGTATCTACTCTAGAGGAGAGGCACTCAGCTGCAGGCAGGCGTGTGCTTTAAGGAGACTTCTTACCTGTATCTACTCTAGAGGAGAGGCACTTAGCTGCAGGCAGGCATATGTTTTATGGAGACTTCTTACCTGTATCTACTCTAGAGGAGAGGCACTCAGCTGCAGGCAGACATGTGCTTTAAGGAGACTTCTTACCTGTATCTACTCTAGAGGAGAGGCACTCAGCTGCAGGCAGGCGTGTGCTTTAAGGAGACTTCTTACCTGTATCTACTCTAGAGGAGAGGCACTTAGCTGCAGGCAGGCATGTGTTTTATGGAGACTTCTTATCTGTTTCTTACTCTAGAGGCGAGGCACTCAACTGCAGGCAGACATGTACTTTAAAGAGACTTCTTACTTGTATCTACTCTAGAGGAGAGGCACTTAGCTGCAGGCAGGCATGTGTTTTATGGAGACTTCTTACCTGTATCTACTCTAGAGGAGAGGCACTCAGCTGCAGGCAGGCACATGCTTTAAGGAGGCTTCTTACCTGTATCTACTCTGGAGGAGAGGCACTCAGCAAGCAGGCACATGCTTTAAGGAGGCTTCTTACCTGTATCTACTCTAGAGGAGAGGCACTCAGCTGCAGGCAGGTGTGTGCTTTAAGGAGACTTCTTACCTGTATCTACTCTAGAGGAGAGGCACTCAGCTGTAGTCAGGCATGTGTTTAAGGAGACTTCTTACCTGTATCTACTCTAGAGGAGAGGCACTCAGCTGCAAGCAGGCGTGTGCTTTAGGGAGACTTCTTACCTGTATCTACTCTAGAGGAGAGGCACTCAGCTGCAGGTAGATGTGTGCTTTAAGGAGGCTTCTTACCTGTATCTACTCTAGAGGAGAGGTACTCAGCTGCAGGCAGGCACATACTTTAAGGAGGCTTCTTACTTGTATCTACTCTGGAGGAGAGGCACTCAGCAGGCAGGCACATGCTTTAAGGAGGCTTCTTACCTGTATCTACTCTAGAGGAGAGGCACTCAGCTGCAGGCAGGTGTGTGCTTTAAGGAGACTTCTTACCTGTATCTACTCTAGAGGAGAGGCACTCAGCTGCAGGCAGGTGTGTGCTTTAAGGAGACTTCTTACCTGTGTCTACTCTAGAGGAGAGGCACTCAGTTGCAGACATGCACTTTGACTCCCAGGCCTGCACACTACATTTACTCTTTCCAAGGCAAGCAGGCAAGTTCTGTTTCTTACTCTAGAGGAGACAGAGAGGCACTCATCTGCAGGCAGGCACACATGCTTTCTCTCCTGGGCCGCACCACTCCAGCAGCCATGCACTCTTTCTAAGGCACTGAAGGAGGCTTCCTACTTCTAAATAAGGAAGAGCAATGATCTCCTGGAAGAAGAGAGTACTTTTCAGGGAATGAGGGTATTCTTTTTGTTTGCTGGGGGATTCTTAAAAAAGATTAAACTGTGATGCTGAAAATCAGAGGAGGAGCTGAGATCAGCTTCCGCTTGCTTTCGGGTTGGACAGGTTTTCTTACCAAGAGCGTCCATACTGTTATGAGCTCCTGAAGTACCAAAGGTACCAAAAGAAATAGACAAAACAGAAGAAATGAATTCCACGCACAACTCTAATAGCTACCAGAATCCACTAGCTTCAGATTGGACCTTGGAAATGTTTTGAATGACAAATTCCAGAATTTCCCAACTAGAGAGAACAAGATACAACAACAACAACAATTATTTGCTTCTCTTCAAGACTCAAGGTGGGAGTACAACACACCCTTAGAACCAAGATCCTTAGAAACAAATCACCAGAGGCACTCCAAGTGGCCAGCTACTGGTCAAAGGACTTTAACAGAATGCCAAGTTTGCAAACTTTTTTTTAAATACAATATATCTGTTTGGTTTGCTCCTGACATGATAAATAAATAAATGAGAACAAATATATTAAAATAGATATAAGATTAAAACACATTAATAAAGCTTCCTGTTTCTTCAGTTTCAAGACACCATCAATTGTAAGGTGCACACTAATTTCAGTACCAACAGAAAAAAGCTTTATTTATGTATATATAAATACATACATATTTATGCGCTCCCTGCTGGCACATTGGGTTAAACCGCTGAGTTGCTGAACTTGCTGATGGAAAGGTTGGAAGTTCGACTTCAGAGAGTGGGGTGAGCTCCCTCTGTTAGGCAGAACTTCTGCCAACCTAGCAGTTTGAAAACATTGAAAATGTGAGATCAATAGGTACCGCTTCTGCGGGAAGGTGACAGCGGTCCATGCAGTCATGCTGGCCACATGACCTTGGAGGTGTCTATGGACAATGCTGGCTCTTTGGCTTAGAAATGGAGATGAGTACTAGCTTCCAGAGTCAGATACAATTAGATTTAAGATCAGGGAAAACCTGTGATTCTAAGACATATCCTCTTGTTAGAGAAGCTTTTATGGCTGAAAAAATGCATCTTAGATTATTATTATTATTATTATTATTATTATTTATTGTTAACTTTATTTGTACCGTGCTACCATCTCCCCAAGGGATTCGGCGCGGCTTACATGAGACCAAGCCCAAACACAACAATACAAGCAATTAAAAATATAGACAATAAAATAAACAAACAACATTAGCAAAAAAAACAACACATAATTAAAAACAGGGGATCTTTTGTTGAGAGGTGATTAGATGTGTCTGATTGTTTACTCTGATTGTTTACATTGTTGACAACAAAAGATCCTCCCAGGCTCAGCCAGGTCTTTCAATGCTAATGAAGGTGGTCAGTTAAAACATTCACACCTAGCTCCAACAGAGAAGAGCTCTTTGCCCCACCCCAGTCATTCCACATATATATAAACCCATTTTCCTAATTCCAACAGACCTCACTACCTCTGAGGATGCTTGCCATAGATGCAGGCGAAACGTTAGGAGAAAATGCCTCTAGAACATGGCCATATAGCCCGAAAAAACCCATAAGAACCTACTACCTCAAATTGTTTTGGAAATAAAAGCAAAGCTCAGAAATGTTTTTCCCCCTTTTATTACTACAGTTTTTGTAACACCCTATGGTAGGAATCATGCTAAGCTGTGGCATTCTGGCATGTGCCATCCTTATAAAAGGGGTTTTGACTACAACTCCCAGAACCCCTTCAGGTTGGGGATTCTGGGAGTTGTTATCCAACTTTCCCCAAACTCTAGAAAGTAGCCCTTCTCATTTAGTTTGGGACTCAAATGTCACATTTCTACCCCTTCTTTGATCTCTCTTTTGTTCTGTCAATCCAGCCAGCAACAATCAACCTTGGTCCTTGTGCCAGTCTTGTGGACAGCAGTTATTATTGCCATTTCTACCTCTTTTGGATTGAGGCTAGAACTCCAACTTGCCCTTTGAACTTCCCCTCTTGGCCTTTCTCCCCACGAAAAGTGGGAAGATCCGTGTTATCATTGCGGAAGATGTTGTCCCTTGTGCCAGTCTTGCGGGCAGCAGCTTTGAAAGGGCAATTATTATTGCAATCTCTCCCTCCTTTGGACTGAGGCAAGGACTCCAGCTGCTAGACCTTTGAACTTCCAAGCTTTGCCTTTTTTTTAAAAGGAAAAACAGAGATGACTTCAAGTGGAACGGAGAGGATATTATTATTGCAGAAGATATTGGCACCTCCTGGGCACGACGGCATGGCAGCACTCTAGAAAATTAATGGCTCTCCCGTTAGGAACGCCGCGTCCCTTGCGTGGCTGGGAGGCTGAGGCTGCCAGAAACAGTCTCTTCTTGGAAGGCGATCCTTGCTAGAGTTACATCCTTCCTTCCTTCTTCCCTTCCTTCCCTCTCTGTTTCTTCCTTCCCATGGCCCCAGGGCTGGCACAGAATGTGTTTAGATTTTTAATAGAAATGGTGAGCCAGAAAGGAACAACCCGTACCTCCACTGCAAATAGAGTCTTAGAAATTTCCAATGCTGATAGAGCCTTGTAGACATGCATTTTGCCAAATGTACTTGTTTAGTGACTCTATCTTGCTCACCAAGAGGGCTGCCTCATGTTTGAGCATTGTTTGTGTATTGTATTGCAGGATGGGTTTTATATATTTTTTTTTTGGCTTCTGTTCATTCATACATTATTTCGGCAGTGCGGTCGCTTCCAGCAACCCAAACCGCAGGGGGACTTCTCTGCTAGTTAGTGGCTTTTTTGTGAAACAGCAGCTCTATAAGGTGGGAGGAATTGAACTACGATGCTTTCAAGCAGCTCAAAGAGGAACAGGCTCCTTCTCTTTTCCTTCCAGAGAAACCCTAAGAGCTGGTGGCTTAAGTATGCCGATCTGGGATGTGCAAGAAGGGCAGCACGTCTGGCCTTCCTGTCTGAAGTTTGCTCATTTATTTATTTACTTGTGTATTGTCAAAGGCTTTCATGGCTGGAATCACTACGTTCTTGTGGTTTTTTTCAGGTTATATGGCCATGTTCTAGAGCAGTGTTTCTCAACCTGGGTGTCGGGACCCCTGAGGGGGTTGTGAGGGGGTGTCAGAGGGGTCACCAAAGACCATCAGAAAACACATATTTCTGATGGTCTTTGGAACACAGTGCTCTCTGGAGGTAGGTGAACTACATCTCCCCTAAATCACTGCCAATTCCTCCCAAATTCCTCCAGTATTTTCTATTGGTCATGGGGGCTCTGTGTGGGAAGTATGGCCCAACTCTATCATTGGTTGGGTTCAAGGGGCTCTTTGATTGTAGGTGAACTATAAATCCCAGCAACAACAACTCCCAAATGACAAGGCTTATTTTTCCCAAACTTCACCAGTGTTTGCAGGTGGGCATATTGAGTGATTGTGCTGAGTTTGGTTCAGATTCATCATTGTTTGAGTGGATGTAGGTGAACTACAACTCCAAAACTCAAGGTCTATGCCCACCAAAACCTTCCAGTATTTTCTGTGGGCCAAGTGTGGTTCAATTCCATCGTTGGTGGAGTTCAGAATGCTCTTTGATTGTAGGTGAACTATAAATCCCAGGAACTACAATTCCCAGATGACAAAATCAATTTGCCCTCAACCTCACCAGTATTCAAATGTGGGCGTATTTGGTATTTGTGCCAAATTTGGTCCAGTGAAATGCAGATATGAAGGAGCAACGAAAATAATTTTATGGTTGGGGGTCACCACAGCATGAAGAACTGTACTAAGGGGTCGCGGCATTAGGAAGGTTGAGAAACACTGTTCTAGAGGCATTTCTCCTGATGTTTCGCCTGCATATGCTTGCCATAGATGCAGGCGATCTATGGCTATTGCCATCTATGGCTATGCTTGCCATAGATGCAGGCGAAACGTCAGGAGAAATGCCTCTAGAACATGGCCATATAGCCCGAAAAAACCCACAAGAACCTATTTACTTGTGTACTTATTTCAATATTTATAACCCAATGTATATGATGAATGTGCAAGCCAAATCAGTATAAACAGCTTAAAACTATGTGCCATAATGCAGATACAGTAGACTCTTAACCATAACTCTGGCTTAATATATTTTATGGAGTCCAGACTGCCCTGAATTGTAAAGTGGATACAGACCTACACTATGCAAACAG